>NC_061120.1:69397327-69443099 GCF_002878395.1 Capsicum annuum
GATTTCGGAAAATTATGCTTAAGGTATGTGTTGTTCTTAACATCTTTATTTTCTATCTTTGTTACAGGAAAATGGTGGTTTACTTGGCATCTTTGTTTTCTAACTTAGTTATAGGTAAGAGTAGAGTCATGTGGAGTCCAATCATGCTAGCATTTCTTTGTCCTATCATTTGAGGAGGAATGATCCTAAGGGGGAGACTGAAACACCTCGAACTTTGGACCTTGCAAAATTCTTGAGTCTTAAACTTTCTATTCATCTTACGACTCACACGATAAGTCGCATGATGTGGTGACGGTTCTAGGGACCCTAGTCGTATGTTGTTCAGTGTATTGTTGGCTAAATCTTTCCTGGTTAAGAAAGAATCCATACGAGTCATATCATCATGTGATGAGAGGGTTATCGTCCAATCATATATTGTCCAGTGTTTAGCCTTTTTTGTTCTTCCTTGGATACGACTAGACCATACCAATCATATAGTCTAGTAACGAGATGGAAAAGGGAGTCAGAAAGTGGACAGAGTGTGGTGTCCAACCTTTTGTTCTGGTGCCGACTTGGTGGTACCAATCGTATGTTTTGGTGAATAGTTGATGGGTCAAATCGTATCTACCTATAAGTTTCTACAGCTTTTGAGCCAAGGGTATTTTGGATATTTCCCACCCCAGTCCCTTAAGACCCACATCTTATAATACAAATTGGGAATTTATTCTAAACTTAGCAAGATTAAAACTCTCTAAACTCTCTTAAAATTCTCTCAAGAAGATTGGGGTGGGTTCTTCAAAGTGGTCATCTAGAGGCTTAAGGATCAAAAATCTCTCCATAAATCTCCGTAACTCATGCATGTGACTCTTCCTTCATTGTTCACTAAAAGCATATGTTTAAAGCTTTTTTCATGAATCATTAATGGTGGTTTTGAAAATCAAGGTTTAGGGTTTGGTTGCATAGTGTTGAACACTGACTTCTCATGATTTAAATTGTGTTTATGCATGTTTAAAAATGGTTTTACACATGGTGGTGCTTGGGTATTGTGATTTTGATTAAGGGGTCATGGTTACCCCTAACTTCATGGTTTTTGGCTTGAATAATGGTTTGATAATGGTATGCCCTCAACCTGTTTATGAAATTATCATTGAGAATGATCTTGTCACATGTTGAATTGTGTTTTGAACTAGGGCATTGGCCTAGAATATTAATGATTGGTAAATGGCTATTGATTTGATTTATAACCTTGGTGGTTTAATTGACTAAATGGGTTCGAGTCCCTCAGTGTTGAATTTAATTGATGTCTTGTTTAGACAATGGGTTTAAGTCCAAAGTTGACTAATAATGATTATGGCATGTTATACGCTTGCAAATGGGGTTGGTATGACGATACCAATGGGATTCCTTTGGTAAGTAATTGGATTAATGGTTGTGTATGTGTGATGAATGTTTTAATTAGGCTTTAAAGATGGATGTGTAGCTGGGCCGTGAAAGTGGAGTCCGAAGGACTAACACTGGAAACCGCACTAGCCACTATGGGTGTCTATACGATCAGGAGGTTTGAGTCCCCCAAATAAATATATTAATGGAAGGTTCAAGTCCTCCAATATTATATACATTAGTGCTTAAGTCACCTTTATTATGGTGGGAGGTTTGAGTCCCCCATAAAGGCATATACGGCTATAGATATTCTCTGGTTCATGTGGTTACATGCATTGGGGACCTTCTAGCTAGGGAGAGCTGGGCCCATATAGCCCATGGGTGCGTTGTTATATGACGGTTATGCTACACAACCCAGGTTAAAGTTTTCAAAATTCATGCTATATTTGTACCCTCTCTCAGCATGATATATATGTGTGTGTGTGTGTATTTGTGATTACATATGGCTATTTGATTTGGTTTTGAATGATCATATTATTTTATTCCTTTATCTTTGAGTTACATGCTAGCGCTCCAACTGTTAACCATCTTCGGACATTGTATCCCCATGTGATGCAGGCGCTAAAACTTTTTCTACTTTTTTTGAGTAGTGATCGGGTGTTTGAATTGGTTCATGAGTTGACATTGAAGTTGTAAGATTCAATACTTCAGAAGGCTTCATTTCATGGTCTTTATTACATGTGTCTTAGACTTTGTTTTGGCTACCGTCGGGGGAATATCTCTATATTTTATTGATTTCTCTTAATAGAGGATTTGTTGGATTATTATGGACTTAGGTGTGTTGTCTTGGTGGATAGGTTCAGTGGCGGGTGGTTTTCCAATTATCTGTGAATGGTTTAGACATTTCATAATATAATATTAATCTTTGTTTACAATATCTTGTTATATGTATAGAATTCATCCGACACTTGAGGTGGTTATGTTGACTAGGTTAGGTGAAGGGAGTGATCTCCTATCCACGTAGGACTTGGGATACCCTTCATGGCCAAGACTTGGTTTGGGTAGTGACAAGGACATGCTCCCCGCTTATGTTATGGATTTTGGAGGTCATTGGGAGTAAAACTTATCCTTGGTGGAGTTTGCGTATAATAATATCTACCATTTTAGTATTGAGATGTCACCCTTTGAGGCCATATATGATAGGGTTGTCGCTCTTTAGATAGTTTGTATGAGGCTTCTGAGATTAGATCTTGAGGTAGGTTTTTCTTTTTGAGTCCTTGGATAGGGTTTGGTTATTTAGGATAGACATCGAGCGGATCAAAGTAGACAAAAGTGTTATGCAGATTGTAGACTTCGTGCCTTGAGATTTTGTGTTGGTGAACGAGTCTTCCTTAGTATTTGATCCATGAAGGGTATGACGAGGTTTGGGAAGAGGGGCAAGATTAGCGCCAGGTATATTGGGCCATTTGAGAATCGTCGAACTATGGGGATGTAGCTTATTAGTTACCATTGCCCCCAAATTTATTAGTTGTTCATCAAGTTTTCATGATTCCATGCAATGGCGTTATATTCCAGATGAGTCTCATGTCATCTGTTGGGATTCTGTACAGTTAGATGAGAGGTTGTCCTTGTTGAGGATTCAGTCTTTGAATTAATTTGTTATGTTAGGAGACTGTATTCTAGAGATATTTCAGTGGTTAATGTCTAGTGGAGACACCATCCTTTAGATGAGGTTACTTGGGCTAACATGCGTAGTAGTCATCCTTATCTTTTCACTGATTAAGGTATTTCCATTTAGCAAGTTTGTGGTTTTTGGAGGTTAAAAAGGCTTTATAGTGACTTCGATCAACATTTGTTGTTCAACATGTCGGATGGAAAAATGAATTATGCCAACGATTTGAAACATCGATTTTGGATTGGTAGAATGGTTGATACAATTTATAGATTTTATATCTCATTTTGATGCCTGGTTAGAAAGTAGTGAAATTGGATCTCAGGGGTTAATTCTGTGAAAATAATCTCTTTTCAAAAATCTGATGTCACCATTGAGTTCAGAACGTCGAATTTAGTCAATAGCATTTATGTTTTTTGTACATAATTCTGAACGAATCCCGAGGGCTTGATCCAAAACTTTACATTTTTATAAAAGTTGTTGGTGCTGGCCAATCTAGTATGGCCACTTTAGCAAACAAGGGGTACCGCTAAAGAAGAGGGTTGATCGTTTTAATGGCCACCGCTTTAGCGGTATGGGGTCCGAGTTAGGAGTCAACCCCTTATGGGATGGACCACTTTAATGGTCGACCCGTGCTAAAGCAGTTATTTGTCCATTTTAGCGGTCAGTATAAATGGATGATCTATGTTCCATGCTTTCAGAATGCAACTTGGTGGGTAATCCTAAAGATTGAGGGATAGATTCCGGTGCTAACCGCCATATTTGTTCCAACAAAGAGTTATTTTCTTCATACGCTCCAGCTCAAGATGAGGAGAGGATTTATATGGATATCACCACAACAGCAAGGTTGAAGGACGAGAAAAATCTGCTTGAAAATGATGCTAGGCAAGGTGTTGACTCTCAACAGCGTCCTTTGTATACCAGAGTTGAGAAAGAACTTGATTTGTATGTCACTTCTGATCAAAAATGGATTCAAATGTGTATTTCCTTCTGATAAGGTTGTAATTAGCAAAGGGGAAGTGTATGTAGAAAAAGTCTTTCTCATTGAGGGCTTGTTTACGATAAATGTAATGAAACGTTGAGTTCAATAAAAGTTCTATATCTTCTTACTTGCTTGAGTCTAATGAATTATGGCATGAACAATTAGGACATGTCAATTACAAAACTTTATGAAAACTGATTAACTTTTAAATTTTGCCAAACTTTGAGTTCAATAAAGCAAAATGTCAAACGTGTGTGGAATCAAAATATGCTAAGCATTCGTATAAGTTTGTTGAAACAAATTCCAATCCCTTAGACTTAATTCATACAGAAATTTGTGATATGAAATCAACAACATCTCGTGGTGGGAAAAGGTATTGTATAACTTTTATTGATGATTGCACTAGGTACTGTTATATCTATTTGCCAAATAGTATGAATGAAGCAACAAACGCGTTTAGGCAATATAAAATAGAAGTTGAAAATCATCTAGAGAAAAAGATCAAAACGATAAAAAGTGATAGGGGTGAAGAATATGAATCTCCTTTTACAGATATATGTGTTGATAATGGAATCATCCATCAATAGATTCAGCCATGTTGAGTTGATCTTTCTTCTTGCCTTTCTTAGGGGCCTGACAGTCTATGGACTTGTGGCCAGACTTGCCATAATTAAAACACTTTCTTTTGAATTTCTTCTTTGGCGTTGCTTTGTTGTCTAGCAGCTTTCTTACATTTCTTTGAGCTCTTAGGGTCATTCTCTATAATGTTAGCTCCACTAATTGCGGAATCATCTTTCGACCTCATCTCAAAAACTTTGTTATCTTCTTTAATACGCAACCTCACTATGAGGTCTTCTTCTGACATCTCCTTCTTCTTATGCTTTAAGTAATGTTTGAAGCCTTTCCACAAAGGTGGAAACTTCCCTATTATAGCCTCTACTTGGAAAGCCTTATTCAGAATCAAACCTACAACAAAGTTCATGAGACTATCAAGAACACATTTAACATATTCAAATAAGGTATTTACTATATTCATACCTTCTGACGGGAGATCATGGATGATTACTTGCAATTCTTGTACTAGAGAGACAACAATTTTACTGTCAATCATCTTGTAGTCAAAGAAGTTTGCAACAAAGAAATTTTTAGTTCCTTCATCCTCAGTTATATACTTTCATTTGAAAACATTCCACAACTTTTTCGAGGTCTTCATACTACTGCACATATTGTGCAGGTTATCTTGGAGGTACTTAGGATATTATTCTTACATAAGAAGTCTGAGTGTTTTCATGCCTCCATTACAACAAATCTCTTCTTATCCAATGTATCTTTGGGAAATTTTGGAGCATATTCAGAGATGAACCTTTGAAGACATAAAGTCGTCAAATAGAAGAATATTTTTCTGTCAGCATTTGAAATCTACACCCGAAAATTTTTTGGGTTTCTCTGCAGGTGTCATTGCGGACGTAGCATTTGTACGGCTTGTCGTAGCAACAATTGTTGCTGCTACTCTTGTCATTACATCATGAACCATGACTTTCAATATTCATTTTTCTGTAACCAAAAGGCAACCAACTTAGTATGTCAAATACAAATTATAAAATTTTAAAAACTTTAATCACCATCTTCTTTCTAATTTAATGATGAAGTTTTTATGTTCTTCTAATCGTCAACCAAATGAACTTTAATTCGTGATGAAGGTTTTATATCTTCGAATAATTATTAAGTTCAAATAGAGTAGAAAGAAACAAGCTTTAATCTCTAGAAACCAAACAATACAGATTATAAAAGTACTTTATTTATAAATAGTGAAAACAATTTCACCAAACTAGAACACAAAACAATATTTTTTTCAATAAATTCCTTAAGATTATTTTTCCGGGTATAAAGATCTATATGTTTCAACCCAAACTTCAATACTAAGTCCAAGAACAACTTTCAAGAATGGCAAAGCCAAATGAATAATCAAATGAACTATCAAAATGAAGTGTTTATCAACTTTAATAAAGAAGATGAAGCAGAAAATTATTGAATCAATTCCACTGAATACATGGTGTGTCCTTAAGAAATTTTTTCTCCTCAAGTAACCGAGGTTAAGGAATCTTTCCCCCCAAGGATAGAATGATTTTCTTTTTGAAAATAGCAGTACCTCAATTTTTCAGAAACATAGAACACACTCAACGATTTGATGATCAGACGAAAGTTTTTAGAAGAAGAAGAATATTATTTTTCTACTCAAAAAAATTATCTTTACCTGAGGAAAAATTCAGGTATTTATTACCATCAAGGTGTTTCTTCATGAAGAGAAGCAATGGTTCAAAAAGGTTCATCCTTTCATAAAGGTGCAACTCTTCGAAAAATTCACGACCTATTGAAAATGTCATAACCATTCAATCCAAAAAGATGCTTATTCAAATTTTATCCCTTTTCTTAATATCTCTTTGGAAAAAATACATACTCATTTTTAATTCAAACCTCTTAAAAATCTAATAAAATCTAGTAGATCCATGAATTTGTTGAGCCATTGATCGCAATCTGAGTCCCAAGTTGGTAGTTTAAATGGGTATAGTTCTTAATATCAGGTTTGCTATTGTTCTTTAACATCATATCCTATCATTTATGTCCATTTCTTATATAGTCAAATACCAACATATAGCTGGACCTTCTAGCAAATTGCATGGCAGATGTAGATATTTCTCACGGTATATGTGCACTATAAAGGTAGGATAAACCAAGCCGCTATAATTTCTGCCATCAGAAACACGAAAAACTACCAAGAAAAGTGACATGGTTCTATCAACATGGCTACAAAATTGCAAATATAATAACTAAAAAATGGTTAAGAACAACAATAGTTCCTCTTTCTGTCAAATCCATATATTGGATGCTGCAAAAGGTGATGCTTCTATATAGCAGATGTCCCAAATCTATTGGCATTTCGCTGTTGCAATTGCAACATGAATAGTATATAGAAATCTCTTAGTTTCTCCTCAGCTATAATCTAGAGCTAAAAATTTAAATCTTGTGACCCGATAAATATCAATTTGTATACATAAAAGAATAATGGGGCTCCAACTTATAAAACTACAACAAGTATTTAGCAAACTGAAACTTATAAAAATAGTAAGGTCGAAAATGAAGGAACAAAAAACAACTGAAAGAATCTTTTTCTTTTATTTACTCTCTACTTTCTATATCATTTTCTAACATGCTTCAATTTACAATCTCAATGAGTTTGTTTAAGCATATCTTCTCTAACAAAAATCATTGTTCTCCTTTTACCTAAGCTTCATCGCCTATGATTTATTCTGTAAGTAATCCACATCTTTCTGATAGTTTGATTGAATGTAATAATATGAAAGAATACGACTTCAAAGAGACCAGGAATGGTCTCAAAGGAAAAGAATATCTTCGTTGTTAACCCAACGCACAAACTTCTCAGAAAATTTAGCAGTGTGTTTACTACTTCTTTTGGCATCAAAATTGAGATAAATATTATAAATTGATTGATGAACTTTGTTTCTATTTCAAGAGAATACTGTCATTATTACATGAGTAGAATCTTAGCTTTTGTAAATATCTTTTAATGAACAGAGAACAAAAGATATTTTTTTATCATAAGATTGTTCAACCAAATAGTAAAATAAACATTTCGGATGACAAAAGTTGAATCATTTGTTGATTTGAGATTTTGGGAATCTATATCAGCAAAATTAATGTCATATATAGACTACTACTTTATTAACGTAATATATTATGCTCTCGGTAGGCATTCAAATTACTTTTAGCGGATGGATCAAATATGTGTTTACGACTATAGTCTTGGATCTCTTCCCAATTTATTCCTTGAGGTAATATGATGGTGCAAATAAATAAAATATCATTCAATAGTACATTTTATCTTGAGGAGAATAAATTCAACATACAATAATACCAATCGTTAACACCAAAGTTCAAAATAATATGCAAGATTCATAAACCTCAAACCAATTTTTCATTAATCTTCAACAGATCACCAAACCAAATACTTTCTAACTTCAATCATGTATTACACATGTATTTCAAAATTCACTTATCATTACACCATATATAACTCTACAAACCTAATAGGTTTAACAAATGCCAAAATTAAAGAGCAAATGGAGAAATCTAAAAACAAACCAATAACTAATAAGCAGAGTGACTAAGAAAATAATTAAGAATAAAACCAAAACAAAGCAATAACCAAGCAAATTGACTTAAAATCAAAATAAAAACTTCTACACCAGAAAGAATTATTATACCTGTATTCATGAATTCTTTCTTTCTCGCTGCTATGCTCTGATTATTGTACTACATGCTCTTCCTCAATTACTGTTTGCTAACCCACCATGGCTCTCAAATTATGCCATTTTTTAATACTATATATCAAAACCCATATAATCATTAGTTATGTTATTCATAGATATGTAAATAACCCCAAACACAGGACTACCATTGTTGATATGATCTTACTTAAGTACCTCAAAAGTAAACCTAAAATTCATCAACTTCTTTGCTTGACTCTGGAGGCTCCATCCATAGGTATTGTCTTTTCTTATCTTAAGATTCTTCTATAGTTTTTTTCTTCTACGTGGAATAGATAATTTGCAAAAACCTTTAGAATCAGAACGTGAGGAAATGTGAATAGGCACCATAGATGTGTTGGTGCTTTATAGTTAGGACACATTGCTTTATGTGGAGTAGTACTCATCTTTAAAAAATATGCTAGTAGACTAACATGCCCTTAAATATAGTTTAAAATACATGTTAGGCGAACAGAAAAAATTGAATCCACGAATGTATCCATACAATAGAATCGGTATATTCGTGTTGTGGATGCTATTTGTAGAAGAGTTAGATCTTCAAATGAACTACAATATTAAGAATATATATCAGGAAAACGAAGAAAATCTAAAGATACTTAGCAACAAAGACTTCTGCAAAATATTGTGCTTTAAAAATTTAAGTATAACCTACATACAATTTTATACACATGAGAAACATAAAAGTTAGAGAAGACTTGCAATGGATTGATAAGCTCAAGCTAGTAAAATAATTTAGTTTCGGCATAATATCTTTTTGCATAATCTATGTGAGACTTTCCTCACTATATAACTTTATCTTTCCTCCGTTTCCTGTCACACCATTTCTCTCTTCTCTAATGCAACCAACACTACAACAACAAAGAAAGACCCATTAGTTTCCATAAAGAAGTACCAATAAATCCTAAATAAAATAACGAAGCTTAGAAAGAATTAAACTCATCAAGAAAGTTAAGTCATGGAAATAGAATCAGCTAAGTGCAACACAAAAGAAACCTGTAAGAAAGGGATGAAATTAATAGTTTAGCTAACGCCGAAGAGAAAATAAAAGGGAAAAGAAAAGTTAAATATGAAGTGCAAATAAAAATGAAGAAGTGAATGAATTTTACATCAGCATCCTAATAGACAGAGATACACTTAGTGGGATAACCAAAAAATTTGATAGGTTTCTTCCTATCTTTTTGTTTCTACTTCGATCAAGTGAAGGAGTAATATAGTTATGTATCATAAGAATACTTAGCATATTGTATAACCCTTTCTCTCAACATACTAATTAGCTTTATTTTTCTTTTTAAGGATCTCTCTGAATTTTCTTCCTCTTATATTTTCAAAGAGATGGGACTGAGGAATTTTAATTTATTAGCCAGTGGTCAAATAGCCAAACAATCATGTTCATTGTTTTCTTCTTTGATCTAGGGCTTACTTAAATTGTTGAATTTCATTGATCGATTATTACAAAAGTACTTAAAAGTTATTTTAGCTTAAAAATACTTAAAATAAGCTAAGTCTCTTAGACTTTCGTCGTTGAAAATATAGACTCCTCTATTGATGTCAAGAGTGTCAGACAAACACAATCTTGGTTTCTCAATGTTGGATTCACCTTACCGTCTAGAGTACTTTTTATAAGGCATAAAGAAAACTACAAACCAAATAACATTCAACAAAAATTTGAATTATCACCATGGTTACTCCATTGTAAACTAAACCTATAAAAAATCCCAGATAGGTCAAAACTTCCAACCAAAAAAACAAAGAAAATTGCAAATCCACATGGAAAACAAGCTATATTTATTAAATAATTAAACAAAAACTCATAAATTTAGATAACTAATTTTTCATTGTTACTAAATAAAATTGGTGAACTCCATCACTCCAAATAAAATTTGTTGAGCATATCACCAAACAATTTGTATGCACAATTTCAATATTGTTATTCATTGGAAATAATCATATTAAGAAAAAATAATTAGACAAAAAATATGTGAGAACTCTAATAGTTAAGAAATATTTGATGGAATAGCTCACCTGAAATATGAAATAACAAGCTCAAATGATCAGAAAGAAAGAGTGTGGATATTGTTGGGTTCAATTGGTGTGAATGGAAAATGGAGAGACAAAACTTTTTATGAAAAGACATATTGTTTTAGAAAAGGAATGATTGTTCAGATAGTTGTATCTGTTCAAAAAAATACATAATATTTCAAATTAAAAGACATGACTCTTCCAAAGGATATACCTTTTCGGATGAACCATTGCCACCTTTTGAAGAGGCACTTGATGGCTATATAAACCAGCATTTATCCACAGGTTTAGAAATGAAAAATTTTCTGAAAGACAAACTCTTCTTATCTTCAAAACATTCCTTATGATCAATCAAATGATTGAGTGAGTTCAATGAATCTAATTATTTGAGGTACCACAATAGTTGGATTGAAAGCCATTTTATCCTAGGAGAAAGATTCCAAAACCTTGATTACAGTGAGAGGAATTATTCCTTAAGGACACTCCGTGAAGTCGGGGGACTTGGCTTTACATTTCTATTTTATCTTAATTTCTAAAAAAATAAAACTCACTTCTTAGAAAGATCACTTTGATCTTATGTTGAGGGTGTTGTTGTACTTCATATTGTTCTTGTTTTAAACTTGAACTAGTGTTGAAGTTATTGTGTCAAATTACAGATTCTTGTACCTGAAAACATTGAAAAACAACAATCTTAAGGAATAATTTTTGGAAAAAAATATATTTTTTGGCTTGTTTGGTGAAATTTTTTTTCACTAAAGTTTTTTTCGAAATCTGTATTGCTTGATTTTTGGAGATTAAAGCTTTTAGCTTTCTACTCTTTTTGAACTTAATTAGTGATTTGAAGATATAAAATCTTCATTACAAGTTAAAGATCACTCGGTTGATGATTGAAAGTCATAAAAAATTCATCGTTAAACTAGAAACAAGAGGTGTTTAAAGTTGCTACAACTTTATTAGTAGTATTTTGACATACTAAAGGTTCTGTCTTATTGTGACAGAAAATAATGACTGGTAGTCAAGTGCATGATACTGGAATGACTATGGCGGCAACTAGTATTGCCACGATGAGTTGTACTAATGCTCCACAAACTATGGCACCGGCAGAGAAATCTAAAAATTCATGAGTATTGACTTCAAGAGATGGCAGCAGAAAATATTCTTCTACCTCACAACTCTCTGTCTTCAAAGGTTCACAGTTGAGGAAGCTTCGGAGGTTCCCGATGGAACCTCTGAAAAAGAACGCTTTGTGATTGTGGAGGCTTGGAAACACTCAGATTTTTTTTGCAAGAATTATATCTTGAGTGGTCTCCAAGATGACCTTTACAATATGTATAGCAAACCAAGATTGCAAAAGAGTTATGGGGAGTGATAGAACGGAAGTACAAGACGGAGGATGCCAGAACTAAAAAGATCTTTATTGCAAGATTCCTAGAGTACAAAATGATAGACAACAAGTCTGTTGTTTCCCAAGTGCAGGAACTGAAAGTGATCATCCATGATCTCCTAGCAGAAGGTATGATTTTGACAAATACCATTGTTGAACAATTTAAAAATGTTCTTAGTATTTACATGAACTTTATTGTAGGTTTGATTGTGAATGAAGCATTTCAAGTAGCTGCAATAATAGAGAAGCTACCACCTGTGTGGAAGGACTTTAAAAACTATTTAAAACACAAATGTAAGGAGATGTCAGTCGAAGATCGGATTGTACAACTGCACATTAAAGAAGATAACAAGGCTGCGGAAAGAAGGTCAAGAGGCAATTCTGCAATGACTGGAGCAAACATTATAGAAGATGACCAAAACAACTCTAAAAATTAAAAGAAAGCTGGAAATGAAAGCAATCAACCTAAGAAGAAATTCAAGGGAAAGTGCTTCAAGTGTGGCAAGATTGGCCACAAGTCTACAAATTGTCGTGCCCCAAAGAAAGAGAAGAAGAAGGGCCAAGTAAATCTAGCTGAGTCTAAGAAAGAAATGGTTGATCTGTGTGGTATGCTTTTCGAATGCAATTTGGTGGAAAATCTTCGCGAATGATGGATGGATTCTAGTGCCACCCACCATGTTTATGCTAACAAGGAGTTGTTTTCGATGTTTGCTCCAACTCAAGTAGAAGAAAAGATCTACATGGAAAACTCTGTTATTGCAAAAGTGGAAGGAATAGGAAAAGTGTGCTTGAAGATGACTTTCGGCAAAGTGTTGACACTTAACAATGTCTTGTATGTTCCTGAGTTACGAAATAACTTGATTTCTGTTTCATTTCTAGACAAGAACGGATTCAAATATGTATTTGTTTTCAGTAAAATTGCACTTAGTAAAGGAGAAGTGTATGTAGGAAAAGGCTACCTCAATGAGGGCCTATTCAAAATGAATGTAATGAATGTTGAAATAAATAAAAGTTCAAATTCTTCTTACCTGCTTGAGTCTCCCAAATTCGTGGCATGAACAACTAGGCCAAGTTAATTATAAAACACTACAAAAACTGATTAACTTAGATGTTTTGCCAAACTTTGAGTGCAATAAATCAAAGTGTCAAACTTATGTGGAATCAAAGTATGCTAAGCATCTGTATAAGTCCATTGAAAGGAATTCCAATCTCTTATTGAACTAGATATTGTTATGTCTACTTGTTAAATAGTAAGGATGATGCAATAGATGTGTTTAGGCAACATAAAATTGAAGTTAAAAATCAGTTAGAGAAAGAAATCAAAACTATAAGAAGTGATAGGGGCAGAGAATATGAATCTCCCTTCGCCAAAATATATGTAGAGAATAGAATTGTCCATCAAACTACGGCCCTGTATTCACCTCAATCAAATGGAATTACTGAAAGGAAAAATCATACTTTAAAGGAAGTAATGAATGTCTTACTTATAAGTTCAGGTTTACCGTAAAACTTGTGGAGGGAGGCTATCCTTATAGCCAACCGTATACTCAATAGAGTTCCCCATAGTAAGACACAATCAATTCCTTATAAAAAATAAAAAAAATAAAACCCAACTTGAAATATTTCAAAGTGTGGGGGTGTCTATCAAAGGTTCAAGTTTCGATGCCAAAAAAGGGTTAAGATATGACTTAAGACGGTGTACTGTGTGTTCATAAGATATGCTAAAAGTAGTAAATCATGTCTATTTTTGGTTCAGAAATCCAAAAAACTGGATATTAATAAAAATATGATAATTGAGTCAGATAATGCTGAATTCTTTGAAAATATTTACCCGTATAAAACTAGACATGAACAGTCTAGTGGAGGGTTTAAACGACCTTGAGATGAACCAAGTGAGAATGTACGTAATGATGAGAATTTGAGATGGAGTACACATCAAAGAACGTCAACTTCGTTTGGATCAGATTTTGTAATATTTCTCTTAGAAAATGAGCCTCGAACATTTAAGGAAGTGATGGTGTCTTCGAACTCATCCTTTTGGAAAGAGGCAGTTGATAGTGAGATTGATTTAATCTTAAGCAACCATACGTGGGAATCGGTTGATATTTCTCCAGGAAATAAACCTTTAGGATCTAAGTGGGTCTTCTAAAGAAAAATGAAAGCGGATGGTACTATTGATAAATACAAGGCAAGACTTGTAGTAAAAGGCTTCAAACAAAAAGAAGGCCTTGATTACTTTGATACATACTCACCGGTAACAAGGATAACGTTGATTCAAATGTTAATTGCCTTGGCTGCGGTATATGATCTTGAAATCCATCAAATGGATGTGAAAACCATATTCCTAAATGGAGAATTGGAGGAAGAAATTTACATGAAACAACCTGAGGGTTTTGTGATTCTAGGAAAAGAAAATAAGGTGTGTAAACTTGGTAAGTCACTTTATGGACTACAATAATCACCTAAGAAATGGCATGCAAAGTTTGACCAAACCATGTTGGCAAACAGATTCAAAATTAGTGAATGTAATAAATGTGTTTACATTAAAGATACTGCAAATCACCAAGCCATTGTGCGTTTATATGTGGATGATATGTTGATCATTAGTAGAGACATTTCATACATAAATGCAACGAAATGAATGGTCGAAAGCAAGTTTGATATGAAAGACCTTGGAGTTGTGCATGTGATCTTAGGGATAAGAATCCATAGAACTCCACAAGGGTTGGCATTGTCACAGTCTCATTACATCGAAAAGGTACTTGACAAATTCAAGTATATGAAATTTGGTATTGCCAAGGCTTCATTGGATGTGAGCTTTGCACTTCGAAAGAATGAAGGTGAAAGTGACTTGCAATTGGAATACGCAAGAGTATTGGGATATTTAATATATATAATGAACTATACACAACCAGACATAGCATGCATTATAAGTAAGTTGAGTCGGTACACGAGTAATCCTAATAAAACTCATTGGATGAAAATGAAAAGAGTTTTGGGGTATCTTAAGTACACCAAAGACTACCCTTTGCATTATAATAAATATCTCCCGGTACTTAAAGGATATAGTGATGTAAATTGGATCACCGGATCAAACGAAGTAAAATTCATAAGTGGATATGCATTTACTATCGGTGGAGGAGCTGTCTTTTGGAAATCATCCAAACAGACTTGTATTGCTCGCTCTACAATGGAATCTGAATTTATCGTATTAGATAAAGCCGGTGAAGAAGCAGAATGGCTCTGGAATTTCTTGAAAGATATTCCTTATTAGCCCAAACTAGTGTCACAAGTATGTATGCACTGTGATGACAAGACGCGATACATAGGGCAGGGAGCATAATGTACAATGGTAAATCTCATCACATAAGATGGAGAAATAATACCTAGAGAACTTCTCTCTAGTGGAATTATCACCGTTGACTATGTGAAGTCAAAGGATAATGTATCGGATCCAATTACAAAAGGCCTATCTAGAGAGGGAGTTGAGAGAACATCCAAGGAAATAAGTTTAAGGCCTAGGACAAAATTAGCATGGCGGTACCTCTACCTAGTAGACTGGAGATCCCAAGAGCTAGGTTCAAGGAGATCAAACAAAGTTGTGTCTAACAGGTTCAACATTGTCAAAATACCAACCCATTCTCATGATGTAGACAATGTTTAGTAAACAAGGATAAGACTTAAGGTGAAAACTCTTTTAATGATTATCTAAATTTGGAAGATTTGACCAAATAGTTTAAATCTATAAGATTGAGCATTTAGAAATCACCTATATGAGGGAGAAGTGGAAGCCGCTTCAAGGAGAATGCTAGTAAAGGCCTATTCTCTAAGCTCTCATAAAATTGGGATGTGTTCATGGTTGAAAAGAATAAAACCGTAAAAACCATAAATGATAAAAGATTGGTTGTGTGACATATGTTGTCTAGGTATATATTAAAGCTCGATGGTTCAAAGATATCAAATCTACCAATTGACCGAATGCATCCGATGCATGTTCACTACGAAAAGTTCAAAGGGAAACCCACTTATCCAGATGTATTCAGTCTTTGCTTGATAATCACATATTTGTCCGTAAAATTTTACAAAGAATAGTCATTCCTCATTCATGTGGGAGATTGTTATGTTCAATTAGTGTAAATGAAAAATGGAGGGACACAACCTTTTATGAAAAGACATACTGTTTTAAAAATAGAGTGATTGTTCAGATAGTTGTGTCTGTTCAGAAAAATACAAAATATTTCAAATGAAAAGACATGACTCTTCCAAAGGATACACCTTTTCGGATGAACCATTGCTACCTTTTAGAAGGGGCACTTGATGGCTATATAAACCTGCATTTATCCACAGGTTTAGGGATGAAAAATTTTCTGAAATACAAACTCTTCTTGTCTTCAAAACATTCATTGTGATCAATCAAATCATTGAGTGAGTTAGACAAATCCAATTATTTGAGGTACCACTATAGTTGGATTGAAAGTCATTATATCTTGGGAGGAAGATTCCAAAACCTCAGGTACAGTGAGAGGAATTATTCCTCAAGGACACTTCGTGAAATCGGGGGACTTGGCTTTACATTTCTGTTTCGTCTTAATTTCTGAAAAAATAAAATACACTTCTTAGAAAGATCACTTTGATCTTGTGTTGAGGGTGTTGTTGTAATTCATAATATTCTTGTTTTAAACTTAAACTAGTGTTAAAGTTATTGTGATAAATTACAGATTCTTGTATCCAAAAACGTTGAAAAACAACAGATACGTCGAACTGAAGAAACAAGAAAAGTGGGATGAAAGGGTACGAACTTGTCTGTGGGAGATACCCAGTGGTAGAAGTCATGAAGGACACATTTTACTCTAATAAGCTGACCTGGTAATAGTATGGGAGCCAACATAATAATAAAGCTCCTATAAAATTACTAAAATATCCTGCATATAAAAGACATGTAAGCACCCATGTTGAAATCCCAATCCTGGCTCACACTTCTACGATAGTAGAAAAATAAAACATTAAAATGAAGAGTAATCCTTTTTGCTTGTGAGAAGGAAGTTCTATTTGAGTTTTAGGTAAGAAGAAAAATCAATAGCTATATTCATCTTACCTTTTAGTGCTATATAAGGTGTGTTTGAAAAATATTTTTCATCAAAGTATTTTTAAAAAAAAAAGTATTTTTCAAGAAAATAAGTGAATTTTTAAAATTATATTCTTATGTTTGATCCGTAAGTAAAAACTATTATACTAAAACTATATGTATATAGTCTTAGACAAATACATGTGAGGTGGGAATGGGCGTAGGGGTGTGGACACGGAGGATACCGGGGTGGGTTGGAGATTAGAGTGGACACAATCACTTGTGGAATTTCATTTGATGAAATTTATTTTCTCTTTTTTCACTAGAAAAATCATTTTTTCTTTTTCTTAGAATAATTTTTTTTTTCTCAAAGTTTGACCAATCAAACATAGTAAAATTTAGAAACTTCGTAGAAAAAAATATTCTCTCTGAACCTAACAAACTCAAGTTCATGTCACTTGACATAATGAGTGAAAAATGTTGGTCCTCCCATGCGAATAAATTTTAAGAGAAGTGACATGTTAAAGTTTCGCCGCATAAAACATGATAAAAGAAAATTAATTTCCAGCCTAGCGTCTGGTAATTACATTAAGTTTTCGTATCAATGGGTAGTGGGTTTTCATGACAAAAGTGCAGGTCTTTGACATACTTTGGTAGAACTGGAGGCCCTAAAAGAAGGTTTACGTATGGCCATTTACCATAATCTTGACCCGCAGAAAATAGAGTCAAATTTTGTAGAAATCATTAAATTACTTCAGCGCCCAACTTTCCTGTATACTAATATCCTGAATTCTTGTAGGTTAAGGTTGAAGAGTTTGTGGAATCCAGTGGTATGACGTAGCTTTTGCCAAGCATATGGAGTAGCGGATAGCCTTTCCAGATTAAGCTCTCACCTGTCAAGAACTAATGCTAACGACTTTTTGTTAACTCCACTGGATATTGTTGAGGCTCAGCTCAAAAAGGATTGGGATGGAGTCTTATGTAGTACCGTAGTATCATGGTCTTTCTATAATCAACTAGTGTGTCTAGGGAATCAATCAGTTATGTGTATTTATGTTAGTAATATTGTTATGTCAGACTCCCACATGAGCCCTCGTAGTAGCTCTGTTTTGTTAAGGTTTGGCTATTGCTGTACTTCTGCTGCTGTCCCTTGTAAACCTCCATAATATCTATTATTATATATAATATGTTATCTATTTCTACCCAAAAAAGAATAATTTATGGGCCAAAGTACCTTAATTATGACATTATTTCGCGACACAAAAATTTTTTAGAGAATATCTTCCTTGAGGCGTAAATTCTGCAGTATCAAATTGTTGGCAAGACTTTTAAAGAACTTTTGTTGCGAGGCATAACTTCGGTCATTGAACTTAAGTCTTGGGCATAACTTGTGCCATTGAGCTTATATCTTGGGGAATAACTTGGTTCACTAAACTTCTGCCTTGGGGCATAACTTGGGGCATAACTTGTGCCTTGAACTTAAGTTGTTTTGCCTTCAGACTTAACCTTTTGCCTTCAGGCATAACATGTGTCGTTGAACTTATATCTTCGGGCATAACTTTTGCGTTGAGCATATTTTCTTTTGCCTTCACACATAACTTGTGCTATTATACGTATGCCTTAGGGCATAACTTATATGGCAGGCATAATATTTTCTTGGGGCATAATTTGTGCAACTGAATTTAGGTCCTGGCGCATAACTGATGTCATTGAATTATGTCAGAATCTAACTTTAACTGAGCTTATGTCTTGTAAATTTTCTTTTGCCTTGTGATTCTTTTCGCTGTCTGGGACATTTTTGGCTATTCATTTGTTACTTGAAGTTTTGAAGGATAAAAGTTAAAAATCAATAATTTTGAAGGGCAAAAGGTCAAACTGGTCCCCAACTAAATTCCATTGTATCATGTAAGGTTCATTAAAAAGGTCTCCCTATTAGGAGTTTTTTCAAACTCATGGTTAGAAATCTAGATTTAATATCAAAGGTTGAGGAATTTTGTCCATCCTATTCTTAGTAGTAAACTTGATAAAATTACCATCCAATCCACAGGGCATGCAAATCTAAGGAGAGTGGAGGGTGTTCACCCAAGCCTAATCGACAAAAATTAATTTATCATAAGGTAATTTTTAAATTTTTTATGCACACATATATAGAATTTTAATCCCCTTAACATAAAATTAGAAGTTGACTCGTCGGTTTATGGGTCAATTCAAAACTTAACTATTCCAAGTTCAAATCATGGTTATTATATTTTTATTTTTTGAATCTCCTTAGTAAAAATTTTAGATTTGCTACTATCAATCCATTGTATTTATGGAATCTTGTTTGACCCGGTAAGAATATTAAGAACAAAAGATTTTCTCTTAGAATTTATGATCTACAGAAAGCCATAATTATTTGTGAGATTATAAATAATATTATTAAGGATAAACAAGAATTTTATAGTTGATTTCAAGATTTATAAATATAAAAAAATGATCAGAAATATCATTTAACTATGTTAGATTGAATAAAATGTCCTCTATCAACAGCTTAGTCCACAAATAGTTTGACTCAAAAATGCCTTTATTGTTAATATCACGGGCCTGCTTGAGACAAACTATTAACAACACGGACATTCTTGACCCTATTAAAAATTATTGTTTGTAAAGAGCACTTTTTTTGTTTCTTTTCATTTAAAATTCCATTAACAAATGGAAAAGTGGGAAATATTTTTTTTCTTACTTAATCTCGTTTATCAATTAATTAGAATAACCTTTCTCTCTCACACACATATATATATCCATTAATAAATCCTCTAACATACTCCCTCCGTTTCGGAATAAATGAATTGTTGGGGTATTTATTGGTGTTTCAAAATAAGTGAATCATTGAATTTTTTTTCAAATTTACCCTTATAATGTGACAACCAATTAACTTTTGAAAAGTTATTACAATGTAAACTTTTTCTTTTTTAGGGGTAAAAATGAAAAGTTGTGTTAAATTTATGTTTTTAATGTTTTTTCTTTAATAACAATTCATTTATTATTAAACGGAGCGAATATTATCTTTCTCCCATCGCATTCCATGTGCGGGTTCCAGTGGGAGCACAAGAAGGGTCTAGGATCCCAAACGCGCAACAGGCTACAGCCACAACATTATGAGAGTTGAGGTTCTAATCAACCACTTGTCATAACGTCCATCAACGTGAACTCGCATATATGTCAATCACGAACTCTTGGCACATGAAAGGCAAGTATATGTCCCATGAAACCACCGTAACCCAAATTTTGAGTGTGGTGTGTAGGGAGCGACGTGATGCGTCATTACAACAAAATGCATAGCTCCAGAATACATTGTAGGTAAATGTGAGAAGTTACATGGCTAAACACTTTAGCCACCAAATTTTTTTTTCGTAACATTCCTAGCAAGAAGTGATGTAACTAAAAGTTAGCTACAAACTTACATGGTCCGTGGCTAACTTCTAATACTTCCAGCTACAAAAATGACTTGGCGATCAGAACATATATGGATAGAACTTATAACGGGGTCTCGAAAAATAAGTAATTTAAAATATGTTGTAGCTGTGATGATAAAAAAAAATTCTTTCTACGAAATATATACTTGTGGCAAATAATTTTACTTTTTTGCCACGATAAATAAAATATGTAGTAATTTTTTATTTATTAAAGCCACAATGTCTTCTATTATGGCAAAAGACTTGATTTATTTATTATGAGAATTTAAATTTTTTGGCTATTTTGTATTTCATTCTCGTGTTAACAATATTTATATTTAATCTACCAAATAAAAATATATAGCTATACTCTGAAGTATTTGCCACAAACATTTTTGTGACGTAGCTAAGAACTTATTCTTTTTGCTAGAAAATGCATACCTTATAACTCATTTGAATTAGCAATGGAAAGTGAAAATCGGTCAATTTAGATAATTATATTTAGATTTATCCATAACTACAAATTGAAAAATATTTTCATAAGTATTTTGAACCACAAAAATTTCTATAATATAATTAAGACTAAAAAGAAATTCCAAAATAGATATCAACAATATATATATATATATATATACACACACACACACACATACATACATATATAAAGGAGGATTAGAAATTGATGATGTGGCATGCTTCTAAGGGCACCATTTCTATTTATCTTTTATCTCGCTTTTTTGACCATTTCTTCTTTATTTATCTATTTATTTTAGTTTTCATAATTGAAAATCATTTATTCAATTCATCAACCTTTCACCTCCCACTATAATTGCTTTCTTTATTAGAGATTATGTATTTATTTCACCTTCCATAGTTATTACAATTTATGTATATCAGCTTTTCCACCCATATATTTAGTCATTCCCTAAAGCTCCAGCATATCATCATCAACTTGGCTTTGAAAATGAACTTTTGGCTAAAGCAATTCGTAATTTTTCTATCCTTTACCTTTCCATCTTTCTCTATTTCTTCTTGGATTGTGTAAGTTAGCATATATATTTTATGTTGTATTTTATAGATGATAAATACATGGAATATACATACATCTTTCTCTCTGTCTCTCTCTATATATATAATGATATGGCATGCATCTATTGTTACAGTGACTGAATAATCTATTATATGGATCTTTCACTTCAAAAATGATCTGAAATGTGTGAAGTTTTTTAATGTTCATTTTCTTTGATAATATCACTAAGTTTCTTGCTTAACTTATTTCCTATTGAGTATCTTAATTTATGGCTCTATAATCTTCCTTCTAACTTCTTTCTGTTGAATATCTTTGTAGGTAATGTTGCTTAGAAAGATAGCTCATAAAAAATTACGATCAAGATAATAATCTTCGTGAGATATGATGCATGCAATCCTAAGTATTCTAATAATTGTTTGAATATTTGAAAGGTATAATCAATATGATAAATCTATTCAATTGTCATTGTAGTATGTTTCACTGAAAGAGAATTGCACTCTATTTCTATTCATTATTTGATTTATTACTTTATAACTACTAATAAGTGTGTGTATATATAGATATAGATATAGATATAGATATAGATATAGATATAGATATAGATATAAATATAGGGGGGTATCTTTTTCCTTTTCTAGGCTAGTTCAAAAAGAATAGATTACTTCCTCTCCAAAATACATAATTAAATTCAAATTTAAATAAAATCACTGAAAATAAATCTAATAATTTGTTTTGATAACCACATATATAAATCAACCATCTATATTCAAAAAGAGCAAATCAGAGATCACAATTTAAATTTTTAGATATTTAAATAAAAATTGCACACTGAACGCATAAAAATAACAAACTTAAGAGGAATAATAAATATGAAAGAAACTAAAATACATTAACATTGTTATATAATAATTGTTTCATTTAAATAAAAATTAAAATGATTGTTGAAATAAGCAGTATAACTGAATAAATTAAGAAGATGAAAAGTATATTCATTAAATTAATTGTCCTGTTTAATTAAAATAATTATGAAGGTTTTTGCTGCAACTTGAAAAATATTAGTTTCAACTGAATTATAAGCTTGATTTCTTTCAATAAGTTTTGTCACAAAATTTATCCAAAAAAATCTTGTATTCAGTTTTAGTATTTAGTAATTATTAATATTTTAATTAATAATTATAAATTTTTTTACCAGGACATGATATAACTGAGAGGGTTTAATTGTCCATGATTTTATAATATTTGAACACCAAAAAGTTTCACAATATACTATAGGGCTGAAAAAATTATTATTGTGTATATTGATATGATACTAATATGTATTTGATATTACTATAAGCAATTAAAATAATTTACAATTGAATTTCATATTTAAGGTTCTTTGATCACTATTAATGTATTAAAAATAAATTAAATTACATATTTAATAATATATTTTATGAACGCGTAAAGCGTGGCTAAGTTTACTTGTTATATTACTATAATTTAAAGAATGAGTTCTACTTTATCAATCTCTTAACCTTATTTAATTATGAAGAGTTTATGAGGGGAGAGAAATGCTCTGACTTCTCTCTAATTTTAATAGGTACTCTAAAATCTTTTCTTTTTCTTTTTGCTATCAATTCGAGAGTTCTCAGAACAAAGTAAGTATACAAATGGAGATTTCACCAAAGCCCCCAGATGTTTTCGCCTCAACAAATTCTGCCCAGTAGGTTTGTCCTACAAACAAATATTACTTTCTAATAAGGTCAACTTACACGATGTTCTAAAATTTGATACAAAAATGAGGACACGGGTGATTTGGCTTCCTTTGAAAATCCCGCTCGGGGAAAAAATAATGGATTTTTGTCTGCTCAACTCGATCGTATGGTTTGTTTTATAGAGGAAGATAAGAGAATGTATTCACCTTGGTGCTTCTCCTAGATCATAAAATTTTTGGGAAAATGAATGCTTCATCAGAATTTGAAGAGCAAGATCCAGGACCTAATGGTGTCTTTTTAAAGTTTCCTCTTTGATTTATCTTGATCATGACAATTTTATAGTTAAATTTACCAAAGAAGAAAATTTTCTAAAAGTTCTAGACCAAGGTTCTATGGTTCATTAATGGACGTTACTTATCTGTCTATCGGTAGGTTCCGAAGCAACACTCTTACCTTCTTCTATCTGGGTTCATTTGCCTCAATTACCTATGCATCATTCTAAAAAATATAGGTAGCTCAACTAAAAAGTTGTTGAAGGTGGATACCTATACCAGTGCCACTCTCAGAGGAAGATATGCCCGTTTATGCATAAAAATGCCTTTAAATCATCCTGTCAAATCCTATATGTTCATAGGACCACATAAATAGGTCATAATATATGAGGGAGAAGATTAGATATGTAAAGTGTGAGGGAGTTTGGGTCATACTTATCCTCTCTGTCCAAATAAAATATTGTGTCAAGAACATAATCAAGTTGAAACTCTAAAAAATAGTGTATTAAATTCACCAATCATTAAGGATGAATGGGTTAATATTTTTTATCAGAAGAAAAGGTTCCTAAGGAAAAATACTCTCCCCTGGGTGAAAGACATTGGTTCCCTAGGTACACAGTCTTTACAAAATCTTAATAAACCAGATACTCAAAATTCTTTCCCTTTTCATTTTCTGTTAATCGCCAGGTTATTAAATATAATGATGAGGTCTTTCTGTCTTCCAATTCCCAGAAGGTTTTGAATTAAATAAATTATTGAATAATCAATACACCTCATTTCGCCAGTTGTGATGTAGAACCTAATGAAGGTACTATTGCATCGATGACTCTAGGTTTAGAGGTTATGAATTCCAAGTCCTAAAATCCATTAAAACCACCACGCTCTTGATTACTAATTGATTCTCTTATTGTCGACATGTGGATCCCAACCTTGTTAGTAGTCCTTTACATTTGACATATCTGAATAAAGATGCCAATGACCTAACCCCTCTTCAAACTAGCCACTATGACATTTATACCCCTAGAAAAACCCTAATTGCGGTGCATTTAACTGTTTAGATGCAATATTTGGCAAAAGAAAATTGACAAGTGGATTTTATGGTGTCCAACACTACATGCAAAGCTTCTAAAATGGCTATAGATTATGATGAAACCAATTCTCTACCCAATGACTCTCCTATCAAATATTCACCAACAAATTCTCAATCATAACCTCCACAACACCAAATCTTGAGTCATAACCAAGGTCTTTTAAATGCCCTTATTCTAGTCCAAATGAAACATTTTCTCATTCCCATCTCTAGGAGGGTGAATAGGCTAGTTCTTTCTTATTAGTTAACCATGAATGATCAAACTCAAATCTCCCTCTTCCAAATATCTCGATAGTGTATCTCACAATGCCTATTCCATTATACCAACCTTTCCAATCATAGGTGGGACATTCTCTACAAATATAAGCAGTGTTCTTTACCTTGGAAATTAAAGGAGGAAAACTGGTGATTGTCATTAAAAATATGAATCTTCTAGCTTAAATCATAGAGAAGGGTCTCAAGTTACATATAGAGAATTACTAGAATCATATTTAGATAGAGAATAGGCTGAGCCTAATGGCTCTAACAATAGCCCCAGTAATATTTCAAGTAATGCACCAACATTAGGTTATGCCAAAACACTTTAATACAATCTTGGATCCCAATCTAGCTTAAACACTACTCTTTTGTTGCCCTTACTAGAATTTAACTACGAACCTATTGTCCTTTCTATAGATTTTGGTCCAAAATCCCAACATGTAAGCCCCGATGAGGACAGATCAAGAGAAGCAGGATAAAGATCTAGATGAATAGATAAAGTCTTACAAATTATTCACAAAAATTACCACTTTAAGAAAAATAGACCTTATACTCTTTTTGGAGATGGAAGAAAAGAAATTCATCTACTGTTGCCCAAATAATCTGACAAAGTTGTAGATAGATATTAGCCCTCCCATAAAAAGGGTAGCGGCAAAGTATGCAGTGGTGTTGAGTCCTACTCTGAAGGGGATTCCTAATATGATGAGCACTGATAATTGTTCTTCTTCCTTTTTCTTTTCATAGTACCATGTTTGATAATATATCAATCATAATATAGCATATTAGTGGTTTGTACAATAATGGATTTAAAAGGAACTTTAGGGAATTTATTCAGTCTTATAATCCCTGGATGGTTGCCTTGTGATAGACTCATCTTGAGGATCATGCAATGATTAAAGAAGATTTACATTTATCTAACCTATTAGAAGTGCTTGCAGTTGGTAGATCTGGTGGTATTATGACATAATAATGATGTTATTATTACTAGGATCCATCTATCTACCTAGAAATTGTATGCTATGGTCAAGGTTCTTCCTAAATCTAACCCGTGGTTGTTTAGTATTGTATATGCCAGTACAAATCTCTCTCTTAGGTATGCCTTGTAGGATAGTTTTAGGGATGTTTGTACCTTTTGTTGATGGGCCTTGGATTGTGGGGGCAACTTTAATGAGGTTATTAATCATGTGGAGAAGTGGGGTGAAAGACCCACTAATAGAGCTAGGAGTAACACTTTTTGTAATTGTTTGGTGGATTGTAGTCTTATGGATCTAGTCTTCAAGGGTAGCAAGTTTACTTGGTCTAACAATCATAGTGGTAGGGCTCTTATTATGGAGAGATTGGATTGAGTGTGTGGTGATGTCTAAGCTACACGTTTATCCAAGTTACACCTTCTCTCAGAAGATGATATGGCCGCTACCAAATATAGTAACCCAATAAGAGTTGTGGAATCCCAAGGAAATATGTGGACTCACGACTCTCAATTGTTGTAATCAGTAGGCATAATTGGAAAACTAAATAGGGTGTTTCGAATAGTAATATTGGAAAAGTAGAAAATATTTACTTCAGTTGTAATCAATCATAAGAGAACACTAGGATTATGTTCACCATGGATTCTCAACTATGTAGGCTTATCGTTCTATATTGAACTAACCCAATACCTTGCATGTAAAATTGATAAGTTATGAACATTCTAATGTCTTTTGGAGGAGTAGAAGGATCTCACTCTTTACCTTATGAGTCTTGGGATGTCTTCTGACTAACTCTTATCTTGATCTTTGTTAACGATCACCTTTTAGGTCTCTAGTTATTAGATGAAATCTAACCATCTTATGTAGATAAAACCTAGAAGTGTGGATTGGCAGTTGAACTCCAAATTACTATTGTCGTTATCTTTTCCTAGTCACTACTCCTTTTTTGGAATAAGTAGCAATAATCTAGGTGGGATCCTAACATTTGCACCCATTAAGAAAACTATTATATGAAAGATCAAGAAATACATGCATGGGTATCGGTTCAGAACAACAATATCACTTCCCCTACTTCATCAATCCACCAGGGTTTCCACAATCATAGCTATGGGTTTTTAGCTACTCATGCTTGTGAAGTAATAAACAACATTCATAATAGAAAGCATAGATGAAATCACAATAATAATAAGTAGAAAACCCACAACCTTACCTAAATTTATCAACTGAAGTCAATACAAGAGAATTCCAAGATCAAAATCTAATATTGAAATCAAAATATGTTTATGAGTATCCAAAGTGCATAATCTTACTAAAAACACACATAAAGGGTATTTATAGTACATGATGAAACCTTAAAATCAAAGCCTAAATGAAATAGGAGAAAATAGGATCGGTGGCCACTTATGGTCTCAACTTGAGCCCTGACCTTAGGCGCAGGTAGCACTTGCGACCTGTAGAGTGGGCTATCAGCTCTTGGAATTTTGGACTTCTGGAACATGCTTTGCCCAAATGCGGTTCATTAGTGCTACTTGTGGTACACATGTTGACTTAGCAAGTGTCGGAGTCATCTTTTCAACTCTTCATTAATTTTCGAACATGCTTTGATCACGAATAAGCCAAAAAGTGTCCCGAACATCCTTAATTGCTTTATTAAGTACACAAAAATACCCTTTTTCATATTTTTCACAAAATTAGCATCCAAAACATGTTTTCTATAAAACATACCCAAAACGCATCATATCTAACAAAACAATCTCAGAAACTTGCATGGTTTCCTTATTTTAGGCGTCGAAAGTGCTATATTTATATATTGCATCAACACCCTCAACTTAGAATGTTTACATGTCCTCAGGCAACAAAATACAAAAAAAAAAAAAAACAACGCTTAACTAGAGGTATCTAAGCTATTCAAGGCAGTCAGTCAACACTTTTAAACTCAGACCATAACACCCTCTCCAATCTTACTTTTTTCAAAACCAATTATGTATTATCATGAAGCACAACAATGTGACACAATGGGATCAAGGTATGGCATTACATTAGCAACAAAAAACACACATATATACATGTTACACTACCCAAAACAAGCAAATAGCTAACAATATGACTCAAGTGCCCTTGCAACAAAGATGTCCCACTCACTCATATAGAATAAAGCATGTCAATGCAAAGAAAGTCAAGAGACACTCACACTCAGAAGAAAAGTTACAATCAGTATGCATCAAATACCATAGACTTTCCCTTATTTTCTTTACCTTAGTATTCAGAAAGTCAAGCTAGGATCACTATAGGGCTTATCTCGGCTTGTAATGTTGGCTTAGGGGATAGTATAGTACATATGGACATATCAAGTGACTATGTATTCTTGGCACTACACTAACCTTGGGGTATCACTTACCATCCATTTTTTTAACTTTATTTCCACCTTTATTTATCCTTTTTTATTTTAGTGCAAATTCAAGTTGGGTGTGGTCTTTTAGTCTTTCTTTTTCTCTTTTTCATAATTTTTTTCTTTTGTTTTTCTTTTTTCTTTTTCTTTTTATTTTACTACCACACCCAACCCTACTAGATTTTTCTCTTAATTTTACCTTTCTACATATCTATTTTACACTACGCAATCCTACAATAGCCATCCTCAACTTAGGCATTTTTCCTGAGTTAAGGTGCACTGTGTTCAAGGAGGACCAAGGCCAAAACAACTTTATTTTAACATAAATGGGAAGGTGAATAGTGAAATAAGAAAATCATGATATAATGCTCAAAACAGGAATCAAGAGATAAAATTCACATAGAAGGTTATTTAGGCTAAAGTGGACTGAAATAAAAAATGGCCTATTATCTTTTCCTAACCGACTATCTTTCAACCTAGGCAAGACTAACCAGACAAGTTATGAATTCAACACACAAAGGGAACAAAGTAGTATCTCTCACACTCATGGCATTATCATTTCCCTAATACTAATGCCATAATAAGATCTACAAAGTTCAGACATATATACATTCATAAAGTTCAAAAACACAAAATTTGGAGGGGCATCATTTTTCTTAAAAATTAATAAAAAACATAACTAATACCCTAAATACTTAAAAGTATCCTAATTACACAAAATCAAAACACAGTACTACACAAATTATCCTAGACATGCCAGTTCTACAATCATACCGTAGCCGACTAAAAAAAGAAGCATAATAACAAAAATTCATGGGGGATATGGTATATCCCACTCCTAACTTAAAAATTATGCACTATCATCAATGCACTAAAATAATAAAAAACAAAGGAAAGTGAGAACATACCTAGGATGCACTAAGCGCCCATGTTGTGAGTATCACCAGATGGGGGTGTATCAGTTGGTAGAGGCAATGATGGTGGCACAACTATACTAGATAAAGAATTCACTGCTACAGCTGCACACCTTTGCCTATCAACGACTGTAGTCTCCATCAAATCATGTTTGGCCTTTTTAATGGCCTGGTTATATGGCATATCAGGATCCTGCAAGTCACCTATATGACCTCTCTTAGTCCCAACTCTTGAGACCTTTTCATCACCCTCCATAAAGAAATCAAACTATCTCATACACACAGAGGTGATATCTAGACCACTTAGAAAATAACTGAGGGAGTGGTTGCTACGCAACACTCTACGAAAGAGCATACCTCTACTCATAATATATCAAAATCCTCCCTCATCTAGGCTAGATCCAGTGCATCTATCTCTTTGAATCAGGCTGTAACCCATCTCTCAAACTTATCTAGATGTGTCAAGAAGTTAGTACGTAGCTCAAATAGTATAACTCTCTAGGTCGCCTCCCATCTATCCTCTATCTGTTTGAATCTGGTCCTAACCCCTAATATCATCTACTTATAGAGGATAGTCATCTCGATCTCAACAACTCTCAACAAGCATCAGTGGCCCTCTGGCTATCCACTAAGCTCTACAAAAACTTGCTCGATACAGTGATCATACCTGTAGTAGGAGTTGTAGTGGATAGGCGAGTAGAATTTGAAGATACTTCATTCGACTTTGAGGTCAAAGCTAGGGTTGATGAAAAGGTAGATGGTGTCCCCTCATCCTACGTACTATAATCTAGAGCCTCTCTCTGATCCCCTATCTACATGTTAATATCAATGCCTACATCACATTTATGAGTATCATCAAGCTCTGTCAAAACCATTGGGCCCTCAATTTGGTCCTAGGTGATACGGTTGGCTCTGTAGATCTCCTGGGAAGGTTTGATGGTGCCAGACCCTTCATTTGATGGTGCCAGACCCTTCATACTCTTTTTCTGCACAGTCATCATAGCCCGTAACCTCTCATTTATTCTTGGTATCTCAGTTATACCAGCCTCATTACATAGTCTCTCAATCATGCAAGGAAATAATAGATTAGTCAACTCCATAAATGCTCAGTCGTGGATCTCATAACAGAGGATAGCTGTAAAATCAATAGCATAACCGACCATTATACAAGCAACTAGATCTGCTCCCTCTCAAGTTAACAAATTATCTAAAACAATGGGGAACAGTTGATATCTGATCAGCAACCACCAAAACTTAGCCTCAAAGGTCAATGAGCCCTTCTTGATTACACTATGCCTCTTAATCCATGGGGTAGCATCACCCAAAGGTGAAATATAATTGTCTATCCACCTATCCATCTTGACCCTTTCTCGTCTGAGCTCAACCTCCCATATAATATGTCAATCACGTGTGACTCTCAGTCTGTAGTCACACTTTGGGTGATATAATCTAGACCAAAAATAAAGTTGAGGAAAGTCTCTACTGAAATATCAACTCTAAACCTTCTCACTAGTGTATGATCAAGTTGTGGCTGCTCCATGAATCTCACCAGGCTTGGATCTCTACGCATAGGATGGACTATTGTATCTATGTAAGATGCATAAAACTCATGCACCATAGCGGGATGTCGTAACTAAATGTTCTAGTAATCTACTCTAACTTATATCAATCGAATGCAGCCCATAATTATGGTACGCGACTCAACATTGATTGATCAATTCGGCGCTCCTCATAAATAACCCACTTACGCCTGCTTTCCTTCCAAATGTGACCATCCATATCAAATATCTCCCTCATATCCTCTACACACCATCACTGAATTTCCTCTTCAAGAGGTGGTTTTGAGGCATGTGTAGGTACAGACTCTGCCCCTACTATACTGATGCACTATGGGTAGCCTGCTCTATACCTTCCTCATATTGGGATACATTTGACTATTGTATATGTGTGGAGTTTCCCTCATTAGACTGGGTACGACTAATGACTCCTCCTGCTCAGTATCTTCAGATGAATATTGGGACCCCTACTCAGACTGAGGGTCCTGAGCAGCAACCTATCAAGTAGACTCAGAATCAGTCTCATCCTCCTTCTCATTATCATCATAAGGTAGAAGAGTATGTGGGGGTTACATCCCTACTGATTTCATCTGTGGTTAGGCTGCAACTGCCTGTACAGCCTGGCATATTTGCACTCGAGTAACTCTGTGTATCACCCCTACTGTAGTGTCTTAATGTCGCTGCATCGGGTACTGTTTTACTAAACCACAGGGATCGAGAGACTCTGCCTATCTCCTCAAGGGATCACCATTCTTCTTCTTTGCAACTTTAGGTGTCATATGTACCTGAAAAACTAGTCATTAGTTTCCAATAAAAATAAGGGATAGCAAAAGTCAAAGGAAAACTCAAAATTCAAAAAGTTTGAATTTTTCCTCAATTTTCACAACTTTATAACCTATTTAAAATCCCCAAAAGTCCAATGTGCACACACTTTTCAAAAATCATGAATTTCAAAGGAAAAAACACATGCTCAACTAGTGATATTACTCTATTCACTCAAGTTCAACTTTCGGTTAGGGCCTAACCTTAGATTTCAACTCAAAACAAGGGCCTACATTATGATTTTAGGCTACTTCAAGGCTCCTACATACAAGTATGATAGAATCTATATATTTTGCAATGGAATATACATATCAAATTGTTTAAACAATAAATAAATCAATATACAATCATTAGAAGACGAGAAAGTTACCTCTTTTATGATGAGCCAGAAGTGAATAATGAAGAACTTGAGCAAAATTAAAGTTGGAACTTGTTTTTAGTGTGTTGGGATAAGTTGGTAACTCAAACAAGTGGTAATTTGGACTTTACTCAAGGGTAGGGTTAGTTTATATTTTAAGAGAAAAGTTTGAATTCAAAGATAAAAGTAAAATTTTGAGAATTTGAATGAGTTGGAATAAGGTTAAGGATGTTTAAATATAGGTGGGGGGTTTTTTAGGTCATATATGTGTATGTGATGGTAGGCCCAAAATTTTAATTAAAATTTGGGCCCAAAACTAACTTAGCCTCGGTAGCAACTTGCGCCTGCCACCTGCAGCCACACATGGGACACAAGTGCCACCTGCGGCCAATAGGTGCAAGGCGAAAGTGCAGGGACAAAAATTTTGGCCCATTTTTTTGCAATTTGGACTTGGTATTTTGATATTTTTCTAGCTACTTATGGCCCTGTAACCTAAGTTTGAGGTCCCAAAAGTATGGTTAGACGTGAAAGTCCACAACTTTCCATTCTCATCCTCAAAATATCAACTTTTCAACTTATTACCCAACTTACCATCTGGCACTTATGACCATTATAGGTTATCATACAGTCCCTTTACCTAGAAATCGATGAATGTAGCATTTTTACCATATTCCAGGCAAGTCCATAAGCTAAAACCTACAAAAGAAAAATAACAAAAACTTGAATACTAAAATAGTGGATTGCCTCCCTCTCAGCACTTGATTTAACGTTGCATCACGATGTTGCTACATTGGTTATTTAGAATTCATCAACAAGCTCATGGGTTTCCTCCCATATAGTGCTTAATTTAATGTCGCAGCATGATATGGGTATATTGATTACATAGAATTCATCAAGGCACCCACAAGCGTAACCTCTAGGTTCATCAATACAATCAATCACTGACACCACCCTCATGTCGATAGGCTACTTCAATGATTTTTAGATGTTTAATTTGGCCTCCTTACCAGTGACTCTAAATTTCAACTCTCCTTTCTCCATGTTAACTATCACTCTATCTGTGTCTATAAATGGTCTCCCTAATATAATAGGCATTTCAGTCTCAACCTCACAGTCCAGAATGACATAGTCATCCAGAAATATGAAATTGTCCGCTCTCTCAATCACATCAAAAAAGATGACAATAGGTTTATTCGTTATACGGTCAGCCATCAACAGTCGCATTCAAGTCTGTTCTGGAGGGTTCAAATCCAATTGCTTAAATAAGGCTAACGACATCAAATTAATGTTGGCTCCTAAGTCACATAAGGCTTTGACAAATAAGGATGACCCAATAGTGCATGGTATAGTGAATGCTCTGAGGTCATCCTTTTTCTACGTCAAAGACCTCATAGTGATTGCACTTCAGTGATGCACGCTATCAACATCCTCAATCGTCACTCCTTTTTTCTTTATAACCAACTGCTTCATAAACCTGGCATATCTAGGAATTTTCTCTAATGCCTCGAGAAGAGGAATATTCAAGATTAATTCTTTTAGCACTCAATAAATTTCTTGAATTTTCCTTCCTCTTGTTTTTGCTTCAGTCGTTGAGGAAAATGTAGGGTCGATCTCAAAATTTATCTTATTTCTTTCTCAAAAACCGAGCCTTGACCTTTTTCCTTAAAAACTTCATCATCACCACGTGTTGATTTTTCTTGATCCATAATAGGTATCTCTTCATCATCGGTTTCTGCAGCTGGTAGTGAGGGATCCATAATAATAATACCACTCCTCATGGTAATGGAAAGAACATGACTGTCATTTTTTTGGATTTTGCACAGTGTTAAGGACATCTGGCTTTCTCTAGTTTAGAGTTGCTAACATCTGCCCAAACTGGTGCTCCAACAGCTTGATAGAAGTTGCATGCGATCCAACCTTTTGGGTTAAGTCTAAATTATCGGCCTTAATCTCCTTAAGGCTAATCTCCTAATTTTCTTAACCCTCCACCATCTTAGCCAATATCTCTTCCATTCTCAATTTTGCATCTCATCTACTAGGTAGAATGTACCAATCTTCCTTCTCTCTATAGTCATCCTTCTTCCTCTAATCACCATCTCGCTCTCTACTATTGTCTCTATATTTGTCATAATTGTTCCGACCTTGGTTACCTTGCCCTTGGGCTCAGAAACCCACCAACTAATGATCTAAATAATTTGTTTCCGCTTCTAATTCTGACTCATAAGCTTTGGATATTGACCCATGTGCTGCTACTATATTTACTTTCACAAAAGTCGTTACTACAAGCTGCTTTACTAGTACCCCTAGATCAGTTCATAGCAGTGTAATTTTTTATGCAACTAAATCATCAACTACTTTCTGGTTGCAGTACGAACTAATAGAATATGTGTCAGATCCCCGCTCAACCTCCTGAGTTTGCCACCCTTGGTTAGTGAGTAAAATCTGATCAAACATCTCTAAAGCTGCTTCCCAGCGTAGTCCCATAAAAGCTTCTCCAGATATGGTGTCTTTCATAGCTCTTGATCTGACGGTCAAGGCTCGGTAAAATATCTCTAATAATCTTGTCCCTGATAATAGATGATTTGGCACCATACTCAGCCTCTTCTTAAACTTGAAACATGCCCCGTACATAGATTTTGACTGTAGCTACCTGAAATTATAGATCTTATCCTTAAGTTGAAACATCCTGGATGGAAGAAAGAACCTGTTCAAGAATTTCTTGTGCAACTCCTTCCATATAGTGATAGAGTCTCTTGGCAATTCCCCTAACCATAAAGATGTTTATTTTATAAGTGAGAAGGGGAACAACCTCAGTCAAAGCTCTTCCTAATTCACCCTTAGATTTGTATATGAGTTGTAGATCCCGATGAAATTAGCAAGGTACAAATTTGCATCATCTGTAGATAGACCTGAAAACACAGCCTTTATATTGAAGAGTTGGATCATTACACTCGTTATGTCAAACTTAGTGCCTAGCGGCAAAATAGGAGGAATAATGATTCCAGTCTCTGTCGGCTCAACGTATACCAAATTTTCTTTATCATCCATACATGGATGGACATATTGGTATGCTGGGATCACTTGAACATTGGCACCTCTCGCTCTATTCTGATTTCCACCGAGTACTGCTCGGCAGTCTACTTTTTATCTCTTCTCGACTAGCTCTACCTCCGAAGCAATCCGTTAAGCTTCTTCTATTTCTCCCCTCTCATTATAATCTTAAGCTAAAATTTAATTGTTCTATCAATCAACAATATATTGTAATCCTTTGGGAGAAGGAGGAGGTACAACATCACAAACCCCTTCAGGATTATTATCTCTTTCTGCTCTACTATCCTACTAAGTGTTTGTAGGATCCACTCTGAATTTAATTTCAGTGGGAGTACTGGATTGCCTCTACTCCGAGTGTTCGGCATACACTGGCATATACCCAACTAAGAACAAAAATGAAAAAGTAAAACCCTAAAATTGTAACAACTTTAAATCATAAATAAACATAGTAATCCCCGGCAACAGTGACAAAATTTGGTGACGCCCAAGCTGCACCTCCTCTCAGAAGATGATACGGTCACTGCCAAATATAGTAACCCAACAAATGTTAGGATTGGATATAAATGGAATGCATGGACTCATGGCTCTCCACTTTTGTAATTAGTGGGAGAAACTAGAAAAGTAAATGAGGGATTTTGAATAGAAATATCAAACAAGTGGGAAATATCAACTTCAATTTTAATTAGTCATAAGAGAATATTAGGATTGTATTCCCCCTGGAATATCAACCCTACAGGCTTATCGTGCTATATTGAACCAACCCAATACCTTGTATGCAGAATCGATAAGTTATGTATCTTCTACAATCATTTGGACGAGTAGAAGGGTCTCACTTTTTACCTTTTGAGTCTTAAAATGTCGCCTTACTAACCCTTATCTTGATCCAAGTTAACCATTACCTCTTAAGTCTCTAGTTATTAGATAAAATCTAACCATCTTACGTCGATAAAACCTAGAAGCATGGATCTATAGCCAAACTCTAAATTACTGTTGTCTTATCTTTTCCTTATCATGACTACTCTTTTGGAGTAAGCAGCAATAATCTAGGCTAGATCCTAACGTGTGCACCCATTAATAAAATCATTATACTAAAGATAAAGCACTACATGTATAGGTATCGGTTCAAAACAACAATAGCAATTCCCCTACTTCGTCAATCCGCCAGGATTTCCACAACCCTAGCTATGGGTGTTTAACTTCTCATGCTTGTTAAGTAATCAACAACATTCATAATAGAAAGCATAGATGAAATATCAATTATAAGAAGTAGAAAACCCACAAACATATCTGAATTTATCAACTAAAGTCAATACAAGAGAATTCCAATATCAAAATCTTATCTTGAAATCAAAATATGTTTATGAGTATCAAAAGTGCGTAACTCTTACTAAAAAACACATAAAGGGTATTTATAGTACATAAGAAAACCCTAAAACCAAAGCTAAAACAACATATATGAAAACAGGGATGGTGGCCACTTATGGTCTTTACTTGCACCTTGACCCTACGCGCATGTAGCACTTGCGGCCTGCAGGATGGGCGCAAGTTTCGGACGAAAGTGCCAGGACAAAATTTTCCCGCAAGTTTGCTATTGAGATTTTGGATTTTTTACACCTGGTTTGCCTACATGCAGTCCATAAGTTCTACTTGCAGCCTATATGTTGACTTAGCAAGTGCCGAGAGTCATCTTTTCAGCTCTTCTTCAATTCTCGAACATGCTTTGATCACGAACAAGCCAAAAAGTGTCTCGAACATCCATAATTGCTTCAACAAGTAGACAAAACACCTTTTTTCATTTTTTTCACAAACTTAGCATCAAAAACATGATTTCCTGCAAAACATACCCAAATCGCATCATACTAACAAAACAACCTCAAAAACTTGCATATTTTTCTCATTTTAATCATAAAATAATGCTATATTTCTTTAGCACATCAATGTGTGCTACAGATTCATGGCTTCAATGGTATCCTAATGCTAATGTCACTCACCTTCCTAGTTTGGTTTTTGATCATGATCCCGTCCTTCTTAGGTTTGGTATTAATCATTCTAATGTTACTTCTCATCTTTTTGGATTAAAAGTTTTTGGTGTAATCATATGGGGTTTGATAATATAGTTAAGCATTGTGGGGAAGAATGAAATTTCACAAATGTTTTAGCTGTTTTTGTGCCTACTATTAAATCTTGGATGTATGCCAATTTTTGGGATATCTTTAATGAAAAGAAGATTATCTTATCTAGGCTAGATGACATTTATAATTCTACTAATTGGCCTGCCAGTGATTTTCTTAAGAACTTAGAATCTAACTTGAGGAACGATTACAATAATATTCTAAAAATTAAAGAAGACTACTGGAAGTTTAGAATTAGGATTAGTTGGTTGAAAATGGCGACACTAATACTCATTGTTTTCATCTGTCAGTCTTTCATAAAAGACGTCGTAATAATATTATTTTCTTTAAGGATTGATGGTACTTGGATTACTATCTTATATGAAATTCAACAACATACTACTTAGTATTTTAAGAATATTTTTACCACCTCCCGTAAGAGTACCCATCCACTGTATTCATACATCTCCTTCTTTCTTCAAAAACACTGACTTAAGTAAATTAGATGCTCCTTTAACGGATATCAAAATTAATAAAATATTTTTCTCTATCAAATCTTTCAAGGCTCCTAGACTGGATAGCCTTCATCCTTTTTTTTCAAAAATATTGGAAAATTAATGGTCAATTAGTTTGCAATCAGTGTCATGTTATTTTTAACTCTTCTTCAATCCCTTCTATCACTAACCAACTTACCTCTTCTTAATCCCTAAATCCCCAATGCAAACCACCTTAAAAATTTTCTTCTCATAGGTTTGTGCAATACTATCTATAAAATCATTCCCAAATTCATTGTTAATCGTTTGAAACCCTTTCCTAGATGAGCCCATTATCCCTTTCTAATCGAATTTCATTACCGATAGACGATCTATAATTGTAATTATTCAAGAAGTAGTTAACTTCTTTAATAAATCATTTAGCAGGAATGGGTCCTTTGTGATAAAAATTGATCTTGAGAAAGCCTATGATAAACTTGAATGGTCTTTTATATTACGAGCTTTGTTGTTGTTCAAATTTCCTCCTAAATTTCAAAGTTTATTATGAGTTATGTTTCTTATTCATATATCTGATTTTGTGAATGGTAAGCAAACAACTTCTTCTATCATTTGAACGGAATTAGACAGGGGGACCATGTCCACTTATCCTTATTTTGTGTTCGAAAATGCTTTCTAATTTCATCAACTATCAAATTTATATTGGTAAAAGGAATGCTGTTAAAATTGCCCCTGCTAGTCCCCATTTTCCCCATGTTTTCTTTGTAGATGATCTCACTTTCATGGCAAAGCAAATGCCAAATCCGTGTCTTCTATCAAAAGTTGTCTTTCTACTTTTTCTTCCTTGTCTGGTCAGTCTATTAATAGAGCTAAATGTAGAATTTTAACATTATTCTTGACATTTCATAAATTTAGTCACTACTCAACTAGGTATATCCTCTACCCCAAACATTGGAAGATATCTGGGAATTCCCATTATTAATAGTAAGCCCAAACATGTTGACTTTTAGTTACTCATCAACAATATTTTCTCTAAACTAGCCAATTGGAAAACCAACTTTCTTACACATTCAGGCAAGGTGTACTCTCATTAATTCTACTCTTAATGCCATTTATGCATATGTGATGCAATATTTTACCCTCCTAAGAAAACTCATAAGATTATTGAAAAAATACAAAGGGATTTCCTATGGGAGTTCTACTCAGGATAAGAAAAGAGTGCATAATATTAAGTGACACATAGTTACTAGACCTAAACTTGAAGGGGCTCTGGGAATAAGAAAGGTTATTTCTAAGAACCTAGCCCTTCTTACTGGTATGTCTAGGAGGATTTTCATAAACCCATCCTCCCCTTAGGCTAAGTGCCTTATTAGTAGATACTCTCATCAAAGATCTTTAGTCTCTCACTCCTTCATTTGGAAAAATATCCTTACAGGATGGAACTATTCTCAATAAGGCATGGGTTAGAATATTGGTAATGGGAAAACCATTAAATTTTGGGACTTCAACGGGCTTACTTTTTCTACTACTGTTCACTCCCTCATCCATTGTCCTCTTAAGGCTAACAATTCTAATAACAACTTGAATTATTACCGTATCGGTAACTTATGGAATTGGGATGCTTTCTCATTTATTTTCTCAGACCATACTAAAGATGCCTTGAAACCAATGAGGCAAGAAGCCGTGGCGGGGAGTAACCAGAGTAGAGAATTTCTACAAGTCTAGAAAAGTTAAGTCTAGAAAAGTCTACATAGGCAATAATTACAATTCGTAAAGACTAAAAATCTATACAATGAATTCAATATCTTGTCTCCATTGATGTTGTCGTATCTGCTATATCTCCATTATTACTTCTTATCTTATCTTTCCAGCTGGCATTTTGTCTTCTTGATTTTTATTCTAGATGTACTTCTGGAATAATGTTATCTTCTCCATTACATCTTGAACATTGGTGATCTGGATATTTGTGTCCGATTATTTTACAATATCTTGTCAGTAGTCCGTCTGAAATAGAAAAGCTAAAGACTAATGAAGATAAACTGAAATCTATAGCTACAAATCAGCTAACTCAGCAGTGTGCAGAGCTATGTCGATCGGAAGACATTAAAGTTCCAGAGCTAGAAGGAGACGTTGGGACACTCCATAAAACCCATAACATTTATCAATCTACTTCTGCAGGTACAAGCAAAGGAGTTACTCGACCAAGATACCAGAACATGAATATGAATAAAATATTTGAAAAACCATTTACACCAAAAACACAAAAAGACCACTTGTTCATACCCCCACAAGTTACCACATACCGAGATAGCCTAAATCAAGATAAAAAAGTTTACAACTACACAGCCCAGAAATACATAGAAAATATCTACAGAGTACAAACTTTTCTAAACCTTAACCCTAGAGCTACAAACATCAAAGAACCAAACACCAACTATATAACCTAAAAATTACAAGGATATAACAAACTAATTGCACTACCCAAAACTAACCCAAGCCTAGTAAAAACTTGTTTTGACTATGGACTATTAAACACCATATACACCCAAGACGAAGAAGAATTAACAACTATGGAAGAATTACACAAGATATTCACCACCTACAAAAGGATAACGAAAGGAAATCTATTTTACATAAAGTGTTATACTGCACCAGCAGAGATATTATATGACGAAATAAAACCAGTTATACAAGTTGTAAGAATAAGACTAACCAGAGATATGATCATACAATAAGATATTACACAGCAATCGGAGATACCCAGAATTGAGATACCCGATTTCTACGCAAATAAACGACTTATTGGACTAGCTACGATTATCCAAGAACTAGCAAATAATTATACTAATGGAAACCCAATATGGAGCTATTATTCGAGAGATCATCAAATGATTTACTCAAATTCAAAAGAGCTACGACAAGCAGATATGGAAGATGTCAGACAATGGATAATGACATTACTCAACCCAGAAAAACAATCTACCGCAAGAGTAAAAAAGAATTTATTTCAGACGGACTACTGACAAGATATTGTAAAATAATCGAACACAAATATCCAGATCACCAATGTTCAAGATGTAATGGAGAAGATAACATTATTCCAGAAGTACATCTAGAATAAAAATCAAGAAGACAAAATGCCAGCTGGAAAGATAAGATAAGAAGTAATAATGGAGATATAACATCAACGGAGACAAGATATTGAATTCATTGTATAGATTTTTAGTCTTTACGAATTATAATTATTGCCTATGTAGACTTTTCTAGACTTGTAGAAATTTTTAAGGCTATAAAGACTTTAGACTGTTTAGGGTACTAGCCTAGGTACTAGCCTTTTTGACTTATAGGTTAGCATTTAAAAAACGTGTAAAGATGCTTGTAAAGTTTTTTCGTTTCATAAATAAAAGAAACTGAAGGCATTGCAAGGCAAGCCTTCCTGTGTTGAAGCAATAATCTCTCTAATTCAAATATTTTGCTCAGTTAATTAAAAAACAGACATATTTCAATGGAAAAAGCTATGGAGGAACAAACTTCAGAAATATCGAAACTACCCGAACATGTATATTTATTTATGATTATGAATCGCTAAATTCATAATTCCCAACAATCATGATATGATAAAATAAATTCATATTAGTTACTTTATAGTAGAATTATTCGAAGAATAATATGTTAAGAAGTTTATTAGCAAAGTGAAAACGGAGAAAAATCCCTAAGAACTATGCCATCCTAAAGGTGAAACCAATGAGGCAAGAAGCCGTGGCGGGGAGTAACCAGAGTAGAGGCGCTGTTTAAGGGAAAAAGTATCCAAATTATCATGCTAATAGTGACCGAAGAACATGTTATTTAAGAATAATCTAGTATATAGTAATCTAAGATGACCATATTTTGTTATGTACATGGTTGAAGGGAATATTTTGAAAAAAACAATTTTATGAAAATGAATAATTATTTATTTGATGTGATGGTAGATAAATTTAAAATACTTATTTTGTATGCACTTAAAAATATAAAAGTAACAGATATAAGAAAAGTCATATTAGAAAAAGTATTTGGTGAATATTACATGACTAGAGTAAATTATATACCATACCTACCTAACTGCTCTTACAAATACCTATCATGACAAATTACATAAAATTTTTAGAAAAAGATATGAAAAACAGACAATTACTAGAAAAACAGATAAAAATAAATATAGACAAATACATGGAAAATAAAGATATAAAATATATAGAATTTCTTAATAAAAATATGCAAGAACTACTAAGACTAAAACAAACAACTATAAAATATTATAATAAAATCAATCTTAAAAGATATATCATCTAGATTATCTTAAAGTTTTAATCTTATATATACTTAAAGATATAGAAATTATAGACATTAAGAAAATAATATTAGAAAAAATAATAGACTATGAAATTGAAACCATAGATTGGATAGAACAGTTATACCAAGAAAACTACCCAGAAGGATATTATTCAGATTAAGAGATGTTAGAATATATTAGAAAAACTAGAGAAAATCAAGATAATCTAAATAAAGAAATTAATTATAGAAACCGAATTAGAAAAATAATGAAAAATATAAAAGAAAAGTTAATATGGATAGAAGAAACCTTAGGAAATTTAGAAAAAAGTACATGTGGTAGTTTATATAATTTAAAAAAACTCACTACGAGAAGAACAACGCAAGATAATAAATAACATTGAAAATCTAGAATTAGATATACCTTACAGTACAATTAGGATAAATTATTATACAGAAATTTGTAACTTTGCAATTACTACAGGATAAAATAATAAACCAAACAAATTAATGAATATATCTTACGAAAAGAATAAATCATTAGAAAATATTGAAACAAAATTTAAAAAATATCCACACACAAAGAAAAATAGATTCATTATATATATATTAAATCTATTTCATAAATTAGTTATCCGCCTATAACCGCACCCCTACAAATGGTTTATTCTTACAAAAATACTTCCCATTTTTACATCGCATATTTGGGTAATAATTTTAATTGCTCCACACCTCCCTATATCTATTGATTTCATATGGATTTGGAAATTATATATGCTAAACAAGATCAGATTCTTTCTTTGACAATGTCTTCATGACCGTCTACCCACTAATATTTATCTAAATTCTTTTACCATTACTGCTAATGGGTACTGTGCCTACTGTCCAAATATCTTGGAATCTTCATTTCATAGTTTTATTAAATGTCATATCACAATCAGGTTTTGGAGAGCCCTGCTGGTTGCTATTGATCTTTCCCCTGTTACCTTGGCTTACCTATACTGCCTCATATAAGGGACCTAAATCTCTCCCTTCTTAACCTTTATGTCGAGTGGGTTGTCTTCTTTTCTTTTGCCCTTTGAATTATTTGGATCACTAGAAAGTCAAAATTGTTTTAATCAATTTCACTCATCTATCTCGACAGATGATATTTTCAATAAAGTAATGGATTTACCTTTTTGCAAACTTCTTCCCTAACTCGTGAAATCACTACACTATTCCTATAAAATGACTCTCTCTCGCTCATGGTAAATTCAAACTTAATATTGTTGAATCATTTCAAAATTAGTATATCACCGATGGGGTGGGTAGTGTTATTAGAGATCACTCTGGCCATTCGATTCAGGGTTTTTTGGGTCACGATATGGCAATGAACAATACTGAAATGGAACTAAAAGCCTTATGTTGGGCCTGCAATTAGCCATGATCCATGCTTGTACCCTACAAGAAGCGGAGACTGATGTTGTGGAAGTAATCAAATTGTTAGAAACTTTTAATTGTCTTTTAAATCACATCATTTCACCTTGTAGGTTGTTGCTGAATGAGTTTGGGAATCTCCAAGTCCTTCATAGTTTTAGAGAAGCAAACAAGGTGGCTCATTTTCTGGCAAACCTTTTCTATCCCAGAAAATATATGGAGATATGCAAGAACTTTATGTTAGTAGGAAGGTATCTCGTAGTATGTGTAATAGTCTAGCTATATTGAGTAACCATATTGATGTACTTTCTATCCTGTTATAAATAAATAAATAAATGATCTTTGTTACCTAAAAATATTTTTCTAAAGAATCTTTCACAAGCTTTGTTAGTAACAAAAGTTACATATAAGTGTATTTTTTAACTCTTTTAAAATACTATCTTGCTTGAGTTCATGCTTCATAGTCTCCCCTTCCACGGTCTTCAATCACACATTAGTTTGATCAACATCCGTCTTAATTTATCATTTATTTGCTCTTATTGCACTACTACACCTGTTGATAATGATAAAGTATTTTAACACCAAGAAAATAAAGATTCTTACATACAAGTGTGTGCAAACACAGAATTCAAGTATCTTAGATAATTTTTTAACTAGAACTTAATAGATAAAAACAAGAAAAAAATACAAAACAACTAAATTGGTAAACAAATTTGGAAGCTTCTTAAAATCTGTAAATATAAATATGAGATTTCAGTATCAATTCTAATACTCACACAAGCAGAAAACTATCTTTACATTAATTTAAAAAAAAAAAACAAAAAAAACTACACAATCCAATTCAATATCCATATAGTAACCAATCTCATTTACTTGGAGAATTTCATATTTAAAATATACAAAAGAATAAATTAATTAGGCAAACATCACAAATAGACAATTTGAATTAAATTTTAAAAATGAAAAATATGAAAGGGTGAGGGCGGAAGGGGTGTTTGGAGTGGGGAAGGAATGGAAAATGAGAAAGAGAGATTAGGTTTATTAAATAAAAAGGAAGATTAGGTTAATTTATTGAATTCTTAAATTTTGGGCAGGAGTCTTTTAATTTTTGATAATTTTTAATTTTTGTGGGGAAATTTGGAAAAGGGTGTGGTGGTAGCGGGGGGGGGGGGGGGGGGGGGGTTTTTAGGTTTGAAAAAGGTTTTATTTGATCAATTGTCCTTTGTGTGTGTATGTTTTTTTATTTTTAAAGCTTTCTTTTTCCTATGTACAAATGCTATTAGTACTATATGAAAATAGTAATAAAATACATGATAAAATTGTGTATACTCTACTTTAAATTAATGGAAAAAGAAAGTATTTATATGAAATAAATATTATTTTAAAAAAGATATTTCTTTTTAACTTTTTTGTTCCTCTATAATGTTGTTATTAGTTCTGTTATATACTCCATATTGTTTTTAACAAATAACTTATAGTGTACAGTTTAAGTTATGATTATTCTTAAGTTTGAATTATTATTTTTTAATTTGAATTGAAAATTTAAAAACTGTCCGGATTTAAATGACTTATATAGATTGAAATATCAAATAAAAACTGTTAATATTAGAAAATCTATATAATCTATCTATACATAGTAGAAGAAACATAATAATATTGTATGACAAGTGTCAATTACCATATAATTTAAGTTTGAAAATTATATTAAGGCAAATTATACTAAGGCAAGAATTTCAAAAAAATTAAATGTCAATTCAGTTTTTTCAAATATCTATCATGTTAATTTAAATTCATATTAAAATTTCCTAATTTCTATTGGTGAAATTATACTTCTGCAATATTCGATCTTCAATTTAAATCTAAAATGGTTATGAACTTTAACTTACATTTTTTAAGTGAAAATATTAAACTTATATAAATTTTAAATGAGTTATATGGCTAAAATATCAAGTTTAAGATAGAAAATTTTAAAAATAAAATATGGCTATTAACCTATTTACATAGAGTAGGAGAAACAAAACAATATCGTGATGACAATATCATTATCATGAATTTTAAGTTTAAAAATTATTTTATGATTAAACTTACAAAAAAATGTCAACTAATTTATTTTATATCAACAACGTAAATCTAAATTCAAATCAAATGCTCTATCAGAGGAGAATCATACTTCTACTACGTTTGGTTATTTCAATTTGAATTTAAGCATAGATATGAACATTAAATTTTAATTGTTTTTAGTTTTAATTAAAAGTATAAAAATTATATGAACTATATGACTTAACTTATCAAGTTGAAAATAAAAAATTCAAGAAAGTAAAACTGTCAAATAGAAAATTAAAAAAAAAAAAGTTAAAATTGTCAATATCTCTATCTTTATTAGTGTGTGCCTATTAATTATTTTCACTAACGTATCACCTTTTTTTAAAAGAATAAATCTAGACTAACTTATATTACTTGTTTGGATAAAGTGTGACATTAATCAATTAAAGATTAAAAATTAAATTAGAGAACTCATTTAAATATTATGTGTAGAAACTACTGAAAGGGGGATGGATAATGTAAAGATCATAATTTGAATTAAATTTTATTGAATATAATAATTAAATATAGTTTAATATGATAAATAAGCTATAAAAGATTTAATTATTGTGTTTTTACTAATATTTGTATATCCAGCGAATATAAATATTAGTATACATAATACCTCAACAATTAGTAAAGTTTTTTATGAATACTTTTGGAGGTAAAAAGTGCTTACATATAAAAAAAAAAAA